>NC_056741.1:1351832386-1351874886 GCF_019279795.1 Protopterus annectens | reverse complement strand
CAGGGGGGCTTGCTTACACTGTTAAAGTGTTTTTTTTCTTTTTTTACTTTTTTTTTTTATTTGATGTTCGAACATCCAAATGTCGAACATTTGGTCTCGACCATGTAATGTTCTACATTTTGGATGTTCGAACATTTAACATAGACCAGATTATATCTATATCTCTATGTAATGTCTTGCTTATGTAGATAATCTTACTGCGGAGCTTATCTCTCTGAGGTCTCAAAGGAATGAGCACTGCGGACAAGTACTTGCAAAAAAAAAATAAAAGCAAAATAAAAGTAAAAATCTCTCTGTATTTACTTATTCTTGCAGTCCAGCCGCTTGCTTATCTTAGTATATATATATTACCTCATCATAGTCGGTGTTTGCAATTAATTTGTGTTAAGTGAACTTGTTTAAGAAATTATACACACACACACACACACACACACACACACACACACACACACACACACACACACACACACACACACACACACTATGTATATCATTCTATTTAATTTCATTGTGAGTTCACTTCATCAGCAAAATAAAAGTGTGGTACATTTTATTGAAAACTCATTTAGTTGGCATTACCTTTCATTAAAACAAATTTTATTAAAAATTTCAAGTACCCTAAACATATGTGCAAAAGCCTTTTTTGGGAGAGGCAAGCCCCCTGCACCCCTCATGTGAATGCTTTGTCCCCCCCTACCCTCTGACATAAACATACTAACTCCCCAGTTGTACAGCTGTAGAGAAAAGTGAATTTTCTTCAAATGCCAACTCACTGCTGGCACACAGAAATGCCCTGAGATGGCAGCATAAGGTAACAGAGAGCATTAGCACGGTACAAACACTGATCAATACCTAATATGTAGCGTAAGTCCCATGCTCCCAAACCACACCAATACTCATCTTCTACATCATTAAACAATTCTCAATCAAATGTATTTTGATGAAGTGTTGACATCATTAAACAATTCTGGGTGAAACGTATTTTGATGAAGTGTTGACAAAACAAGTTTTTGACAAAATGAACCATGGTCTTTTTTGTTGATGAAATGAGATCTCAATGAAATGAACCAAACCGACAAGTGTACTTATGTATGTATGTACATATATCAGTCTATTGAAAATCATCAACAGACACAAATGCTGATGTCTTTAATGTCAACTAGAAACTGTTGAAAATATAAATGTCGACAGGTAGTATGCATGTGTAGAGTCTTGACATCAGTGTATGCAAAATTATATGTACAAACTCCGTGATCACACAGTATTGGGGAATGGGCATATTCCGCAACCCCAAGAACTGTGCAATCTTGCACACCTGTCGACTGTCTACTTAGTCAATCAAATTGTGTTGGCTGAACAGATGTCAGTCAAGCTTCTCCCATATAGGCATGCATGCACACACACACACACAGACACACACACACACACACACACACACACACACACACACGCACGCGCGCGCGCACACGCACACGCACACGCGCACGCGCGCGCACACACACACACACACACACACACACACACACACACACACACACACACACACACACACATGCCATCTAAAACAGTTTTGTTTTCCTGCAGCATTTCTGCTGTTGTTTCTGCTAGCTATTCACTTCTCTGTTTCTTTATAGGTTTTATTTTGTTTGTCTTCACGAACATACTTTTTATACTTTGCATTCCACATGATGACCCCTGCATTATTAGTTATACTTTTTCTAGATAAACATTCATATAGTACAGTTCTTCCATTTGGCAGGCACTTCACATATATTATTGTTTCTTCTTTTTATTTCTGTCTTCATTTTCTTAACAAATCAGTCTTTTATTGTTTCTGATTGCAATATCCACTTTACTATTCTGCATCTTAGCTATAATATATCAATAACCATTGTATCAAAGGCTGGATTTAGCATTTCAGCCCTGCCATCTTTAAAGCTTCTGAATTGTCCTTTTTTCCTACTTGCTTCAAAGTACATGAAAAAAAGTTACATAATTCATACATGTATTACCAGGTATAAATATAGCTGATTACATTTTTGGTAATACCATGTTCTTAATAAGCATGACCTTTTTTACATACATATTAATTTGGTTGCAGTTAATAAGAGTGAATGTTGGCTTCTCACTATGTGAGACTGCATTACAGTGGGGTGTGGAAATTTGCCCTTACCCCACTGTTATGTGATCTCAGAGTTTGGTATATACAATTAGTAGTGTGGGGCATGGAGCTTGCCCCACACCCCACCCCAAATACTATTTTTTTTTTTACAATTTAATCATTTTAGATTCACTCTAAAATTATCACTCTTTTTGTTTGCTCTTTGAAGCATTCTATATTTCATGATATAATCATGCATCTTTTAATAGTTTTTGTTTATCATGCACCATGCTTATTGCTCTGTTTTGGAGACCTGAGACATGCACATGGCCTTCATTTAGGCTGTTCTTATAAAGATGGGCACTGAGGATGGCAGTTCTGGTATTCTGTTATGTCAAGTTTTTATTTTCCAGTGGTTTACTTGGTTCCATGATCTTCTTCTTCTTTTCCTGGTTAGGGGTCGCCACAGTGGATCACCTGTCCACTCATGATTGGCAGTGGAGTTTTACAGTGTCAAGTTGCCAACCTTCCACTGAAGGCACACACACACACACACACACACACACACACACACACACACACACACACACACACACACACACACACACACACACACATACACACACACACACACACACACATACACACACACACACACACACCTAGGGCCAATTTGGAGTGTCCAATCCACCTACAGCATGTCTTTGGGATGTGGAAGGAAACCGGAGCACCCGGAGGAAACCCATGAGACCACAGGGAGGACATGCAGTCTCCGCACAGAAGGCATCCCAGCCGAGGATCGAACCGGAGAACCTCTTGCTGTGAGGCGACAGTGCTAACCACTGCACCACCGTAGCCACCCTTTACTTGGTTCCATGATAATGCTCCTAAAATGCGCTCTTCCACTGCATCTTCATATCCTTTGGCTTAACCTTTGCATCTCCTGTTGTATCCCAGCTCTGCACTACAGAAGCAAGTGCTGACGGTGTACTGTGGGAACCATTCTTTCCTTAACCCACAGGGTTGGAAGTTGACATAATGGTTAAGGTATTTATCTCACAGCACAAGGTGCAGGGTTTGATTCTCACCTTTGAAGGGAGATTGGCTAGGCTTAAAATGGCCTGCAATGCAGCTAGCCTAGTACTTACCTATGAACTTATAAGAGGTAAGCAGACAAACCCTTTTATTCCTCCGCAAGCCTACCTTTCAGTGTCAAAAACTTTTCATCCTGGGGTCACTGGAGCATAACCTGATCAGCTGTACCAGGGGTCCAATTTACCTTTCCTGTACACTACTTATTTCTTAACACTGCGTACAACTGGCATAATTTAGATACTATCCCTAATATTTCTGTCATCTTATTACATTAAGTGATAATGCCTATCTTGCTTACTTCTCCTCCTCTTTATTTTCACTCATGCTTCACAATACCCTGGTAACCTAGTTGTAATATCTACACAGTGTATAGCCCAGTGTACACGTGCGTGTGTGTGTGTTTGCGTGCGCATGAGTGTGTATATAAGAGTAAAGTTTTTCTTTAATGTGTATCATACTTCTTGCTATGCTTTGATGATTTATAAATTTCTTTTCTATTTTACTATTATCTGCTATGTTACATTTTCAAAACATTTTTCAATTTTCTCAGTTAGAAGTCTTCCATATTTTATCTTATAAATCATGACTTTTACATTTTTCTAAGCATCCGTTAACACTTTTTGTATTTTCCACTAGATGGCACCACTCTCATAGAATTTGGTTACTGAGGCAGCACCTCACTTTTTTCAGTATTACTTCATTTGCTGGAATAGAATTGCTTAGTTTCCAGTTTCTCTCTTTCCATTTAACCCTTTGTTATTATTCATAGCCACAGTTGCATTATTTGAGCATTTTGTTCTGTTAGTTTTCATTTCATTTTCTTCTGATTTCTTTTGAAGGCAGAATACAATCATATGTACACTATTATCAAAACTGGCAATTTTGGGTCATTCCCAACATTTAATGGCTCATTTAAATCAGTATTGACTGTAATTCTCTCCTAAATATGTATCTTGTCTCTTTTTAATTTTAAATATGTACATTAAAATCGTACAGCAGTGCAATGTTCTTCCATAAATCAAATCACTGTGCTTTTGTGGTGTATACCATCCTTTAATTCTAAATGTTACATTTCTAGTCATAATGAACTGTGGTGGTGGTGCTGCGGTAGCGTTGTTGCCTCACAGTAAGACGCTGTCCAGTTCGATTCTCAGCTACAGCGTCTTCTGCGTGGAGACATGCATGAATGGGCGTACCTTCGTTGAAGGTTGTGCATCAGGCCTGGCAAGCCGGTACGTAAAATTCAACTGCCAATCATTAGCAGACCGGAGTTCCAATGTGGCGACCACAAACATTTCTAGTCTTAATATCTACTAATAGACTTTTATCTTACTAACTTACTACCTAACTACAGATTTATGCTACATGTTGCCTAAATATTTTCTTCACACATTTATTGGTTCTGATACCTAGTAAAACATGTATACACACAGTTTTTCTTTGCTAACACACTCTAGTAATGTAAGCATTGTCTGTACAGTGGTGTAACATTTAGCATTGTTACCTCATAGTTCTTTTTCTCCATTTAAGTTCCTTTCTTGGATGCCTTTGGTGCAAAATCTGCAAATCCTCCCTTTGTCTGCGCTGGTTTCAACCAGGTATTCTGGTTTCCTCCTACAGCCTAACAATCCTCCACAGTCCAAACTGCTCACAGATGTGAGTGTGTATGCATGAGCATACATGCTGGACCGACATTCCAGCAGGAAGTCTTCTGTACCGTATGCCTTGCTGAATGCCAGGATAGGCTACGTTTTCCCTGTGACACTGAGTAGGACAGGTAATTGTATGACTTTTTTAAATTTTTAAAATGGTCTTCTTTACAACAAAAGCTTGCCACCTATTCATACACTAAAATGTTTTCACTCCTAATTTATTGCATATTTAATTCCTTACTTCTTTTCTACATTCTTCAGTCACTGTTTTTTTCTTTAAACAATATATTCCCATCTTGTTAGTCTTCATTTTTATGAATGTGCCTAATATTTTTATATGTAATTTATTTTATTTTTATTTGTTTACTGGATAAGTAAACTGGTTCTCAAACGCTTTTCAGCCATGATCTGAGGTATAAAGTACATAAACAGAATATTTTCAATATCTAAAGATGTCATCATTCCTTTATATTTATCACTGATCACATCAATTATTGAGTATAACGTTTCCTTCAGGATGTATCTTATTAAAATCTATCAAGCAGTTATAAAGACTCCAAAGTTGCCTGACATAAAAAGATGACAAATATAAAGTCTCTGAGCTATCAAGAGAGGCTGTAAGCTCCTTTACTTACTGACCTACAGACTTTAGAGAGAAGATTTCTGTCTTGCTTACCATATTGTTAGAGACACGGTTGTCCTGGACCTCTTGTATCTACACAAGTCCAATGGCTCAAACCAATACTTGAACCAATGACCTACATTTTCACCAAAAGAGAAACAAAACATGTTGGAGGGGCAGGTTTATAACCTATCTGCCAAATTTCTGGAATAAAGTTTCCCTGCATGCTAAGCATTGTGACATACTATGTTCCGTTAAACATAACGTGTATCTAAATGGAAATAACAATAAGTATTTAATAATTATAAAGCAATCAGAAAAAAATAAACAAATGAAAATCTAAAATAGTACTTGTAGGCACAAATGAGTAATAATAATATTCAGATTCTGACAACAATAGTACGTAACAGCTAAGTCAGGTAATGATCTTTTTTGCAGATTATAAATAGTTATCATTATCCGTTACCTACAAAACAAAGATACGTGTAGGTGTCAAACTGGTGTCTTATATTTTTCCTTAAGTTTAAGGAATATTGCTAATTTCTAATAAGAGCAGGTAAGCTGATTCAGGCAGCTGTAACAGCTTTTAGAAGGCTTTCTCCTCCACAGGTCTGCTGATTACTGGGTGGTTTGAGTTAATAACCCCAACTTAGATGATCTCAACAGGAAGTGGAAGGAGGGTAAAGATCATTTCTGAGCTGCAGGGGATAATTTAAAGGTTAGTGTATTTAATAACAAAGTAGCGTTTCCTGAGATAGTTAACTAGTTCTGTGAAAAGTAATAAATCTTGAGTTGCTGAAAAACTTTATTACAATGGTGTGAGTATACATTTTAAAAGAGAAATTGGGGTCTAGTATTAAGTTCAGCTATTTGTAGCTAATTACTTGAGGGTATAAATGTGCCTTCTGGTTCATTGACTGTAAGTAATTCAGTGTACAGGAGCTCTTGGGTAGTGTCAAATGACCTAGGATTTGATTGGAGGGAATCTGCATGAACCTGTTAGATGTGAGCCAGGAGCAAACCTAGATAACATTTTCTTTCTAAGAGAAAGGAGATGTTTTAGGTTTCTTTAACAGAATGAATTTATCCACATAAAGAGCTCCTGGTAGCGTGGGCAGAGAAATATAAGGATCATTAATGTTCAAGTTTAAAAAGAAAGCTCTTAAAATTGTGCCCTGAAGTACCTTTCCATGACATTTTTTCTTGTTCACAGCAGAATCCCCTACCTTTGGCAATGAAGAATGACAGATCGGGCTTCCAGACAGCTGCTAAATGACTGACAGGGACATTTACCAAGCCCACACATCTGCCATACTGAAATAATCACTACGTGGTAATTTGTTTGAAAAGCGCTTCGTAAGCCCACAGACGTTGTTACACTGAGTACTCCTTTTTTCTCTGTTGTCATTTTGTTCCTGCTTTGCTCCTACTAATAGTCTTAAGGCGGGAGCATGTTGACAGTTTGTGTTTATGCTTGTTTGCGCCTGCTTCATTACAAAGGTAGCTTGGTTAACTTACTGTCTTTCAATGTGACCTGAATCTGAGTCATTGTTTATGTTCTTCTGCCATTTCACTCACTGCTGGTCTGTTGATGATTAGTGATACCTTCAAAATACTCCAAATAGAATCATATTTCTCTATGGCTCTTTAGTTTTAAAACAATTTATAGTATTTTCCAGTAACAGTATATTGCAACAACTGCTCTCTTGATTTTGATTATATTTGGTTGCTTTTTTCATTTAAAAAGCACAAACAGACTGAAGGACAAAACCAAACCCGACAAATATAAACCCGTTTAATGAAGCACTTTTCATTACAGTGATACAATAACTTTATCAGATACATAAACACCTTTACGACATGCTTTTATAAACAACACTAAGGTCATATGATCACAAACACCAATCAGCTACCTACTACCATAAATCTAACCACATTAAAATAAAAATAAATTAGTTGATAACTAAAATATTTCAATTAATATAAAATTATTAAACACATAAAAAAATAGGAATTTTACATAAGAAATGCTTAAGGAACATCAAGTGGATACTTTCAGAAACACACACATATGGACCATAAAATACTTGACATATGTTTTAAACCTTTATCTATTCAAACTCTTTAATTTTAATAAACAAGCTATATTGCAAGCTTCATTTAAACCTGGGGTATGAAAAGCATTTAATACTAACTGCCAGAAAGGCTCAAGTTGTTCTAAATATAATGAAGTAGGACCACCCCTCCTGTCTACCTGCACTTTATCAATGGCTTTAAATGTAAACGTATGTCCCCCTGTAAGTTGGAAGTGTCTTGCTAGAGCATTTTCGTTTTTATTTTTCTCAATTGCATAAGCATGATCATAAATTCTATCTCGCAGCCTACGTTCAGTTTTTCCAACATAGAATGCTGCTCAAAGTTTACACTTTGCTATGCATACCACCATTTTTGAATTACATGTCAAGTTGTAGTGGAGGGTGTATTTTTTATCATCAATTAAGAAAGATCTCCCCACTGTGATAAACTTACACCATCTACACATACCACAAGTATACATTCCTGCCTTGCTACTAGCTCTTCTTGGATTATTATTTTCCAGCATGTTTTTTAAATTACTACCCCTTCTAAACACTATTTTGGGGGTACACCCAGTTTTTCTACCAACCCCTTATCTCGACTGATTAGTTCCCAATTTTTATATATAATGTTTGACAATATGGAACTATCCATATTAAATGTAGTAATGAAACTAATCCTGAAATTGGGTTGGGTATCGGTTTGTGGGTGTGTTTGATCCTGCATCTCTGGATCTATCATCTCACCTCCAAAAAGTACTTCCAAATCCAATGGGGGGACATTATGGAGAATAGGTTTAATACTCCCATTATTCCTTTTCCATTGTACTTCATCAATTAAAGAATTAATCAGGATGATAGGATACCCTCGTCTCTGAAACATGTTACTTAAACAATCATATTCATTTGTGAAGTCTCATTCAAGAGAGACCATTCTCACTGCTCTAATAAGTTGTCCTTTAATTATTGACCGTTTTTGTGAAAATGGGTCTTCGCTTGAAAAATGAAGGAAGGAGTTACAATAAGTTCTTTTCCTATATATTTTTGAAATAAACCTAGGATGAACAAAATCCTTCAACAACTTTACATCTAAATAGTTGATAATGTCACAGCTAAAATTGAACGTAAATTCCAAGAATCTAGTTGTACTATTCAGATAGTTAAACATCTGTGCTTGTGAAGCATCCCCTTTATAAATAACAAAAATGACATCCAAAAAACGCTTGTAGAAAACGATGCTCACCATGTGTAGAGGGTGTTTGAAAATAAATTCCCTCTCCCAGTAGGCCATCACAAGGTTAGCTAAACTGGCACCACATAGCGAGCCCATTGCTACACCTGTTTTCTGAAGATAGAACTCTTGATCGAACAGAAAATAATTGTTAGTCAAAATTATATCAAGTAGTTCCTCTATTAGTCGTATTTCTGACTTAGGTGCCCCTTTTGATCTTAACATTAGACTCACCCAATCAATACCTTCCTGATGTGGAATTGAGGTATAAAGATCTTTCACATCGATGGTTAGGAAGTTGTTGCCATTCTCAAAACTTAAACTGTTAATCTTTTCTAAGAAGGACCAAGAGTCTTTATACACTTGGCCTTCCATTTTGAGATATTTTTGTAACATTTTATCAACAACTTTTGCACTACTGTATGTTATTGAACCTCTACCATTGATGAGGGGTCGCATAGGTGGATTTTGGGCATCTTTGTGCACCTTGGGGATGCCAAACATAACAGGAATTTTTGGAAAAGAAACTAATAAAGTTGTAAATATGCACATCAATTTTAGCTTCCATAAAAAGGTCATTTAAATACCCTTTTATATGGTTTTGAGCAATATTAAGTTCATTAATTGACACCTTTAAGTAAGCGTGGCTTTCTAAGAGTGACTTCATTTTTTGATTATAATCAAAAACATAAAAAATAGCTAAACCTCCCCCCTTATTGGGTTTGGTTACCCTCACATTCATAGATCTCAACTGTTCAAGCACACTCATTTCATCACTGGACACATTATACTTAGTAGATTTACTCTGAAAAGGGTTGCTGTTATATAATGGAATATGTCTCAAATCCAATTCACATATGTTTTCAAACATATTTAATGTGGGATGTAATGGTGGATTATAAATACTCGGAATACGGAAGTTAACATCACTCATCTCAGAATTACTAAGTAAAATAACTAGATTGAGCTTCCTGACAAAACATTTCAAATCCATCAATGTTTTAGCAATATTCATATGTCTACTAGGGACAAATGTGTTGCCTTTAGCTAGTAAATCAACAATTAATGGATCAATACTCACAGAAGAATAATTAAATATATATATATATATATATATATATATATAATATATAATTAAATATATTAAAATTCCCTGAATTATTAGTCACAATGTTCAAATGTCCATCAAACTCATTAGTTAACATCTGCCAGTACAACACCGGGTTTGAATGGCCACATTAGTATTGCAAGTATTTTAAAACAAAAGTCTATAAGTGTTTAATTGGAATTATATATATTATATTATATTTAAATATGGTTGGAACGAAAGTCTATGAAGATTGTTTTGAATGTATTTTTTAAAAATTACATATAACATATTTTACAAACATTTTAAGGTTAGAATTTAATTATTTTAGTATATATATATAAAATACTTTTTTGTAATATTAATATTTATATAATTACATTTATTTATACAATTGATAAAAAACAAGAAAGTATAAACCATCATACAATCTAAAATTTATTTAAGATTATAAGTAGTATTATGTAATTTTTAATATTAATATTATTAATTTTGTTTATCTATTTATTCTGGTATTTACACAATATGTTTTTCAATTACAAAACAATGTTTACATTATAATGAACGATTTGATGATATTTTTATATAACTTTTTTATTCTACTTTATATTTATTAATATTTAATGTATATAAAATTAATTTATACATGCTGGATTAAAATATTTACAACATACCTATGATAGTTTTTAACAAGTATTATCATTTTTATTGGTTAAATAGCCCTCAACTTAAACTACACAAATAAAGAAATCCTATTTAGTAGTTTATTGTTGTTGTCTCAAAGGTATCAAATAACACCTACTTTTTTGAAAACACACAATTAGGAATTACACTATTAATTAATTAAATTAAGAGTAATTGAAACATTGTTCATTTTGGTAGTATATAAGCTGGTGCAATGAAGTGTAAGATGTACTCTGATGAAACCCGCAGGTAATCGAGCGGGTGAAAGCGCTTAGTATTGTTGAATTTCTAACTGAATTTTTATTGTTTTACTTGTTGGTTTGATGTCTTGGTTCATTTTTGGTGTGAACATTAAACTTCTTGGACGCCCAGGATATCGCTTGTGTTACTTACATCTTTTTCGTGGTTCCTGTGTTTATAACATCTGCATTTGTTGTTCCACTGTTTGTTCTTGTGTTTCTGAAAGGCATACCATTTCAGGATGGTTCCAGTTTGTTTGCTCTCCTGAAAATTTTGATTATATGAACTATTTTTCTGTTGATTTACAACTGACTTGTTATCAATATTGCGAATACGTTCACTCCGTCTGACAGTCTTGTTATTGTCCTGTGCTTCAGAATCATTTTCCTCTGTTATCATGTCACTATTGGTATCATAAGCTGGAACGTCAGTATTACCATTAGATAACCAAACTTGTGATGGTGCAGGATGAGGATATGCTGCACCCGCATCGTATGCTAGATGGTCACATCTCATTTTTTTAATTTTATTGTTCTTAAGCCTTTCAGTTAATTGATCTATGCTAGAAAAAATTCTAGCATAATCAGATTTATATCGCTCATAATCTGAATGGCTTTTTATTTCTACATCCAGTACAGATACCTCATTTGTAAGTGTCTCAATAAACATGTTATAGTGTTTGACCACTAATTTCATTAGGTCAAACCCTTGTTGGTCAAATAACACCTTAAGTTCCAAATGGAAAGGTGAATCAGGAATTAAACCTGTCGGGTACTGATGGTAACGTAACCCCTTAGGAACAATATGTTGCTGTAGACACTCTTGAAAATAAGCCACTTCCAGTTGCAATTTTTTCAGTTTTAACAGTTTATGATCCAAAGACTTTAACTTGTCTTGTAAATTCTGAGCACTGACCTGGACTCCTTGCGTGTTATCGGCCGGTTGCTCCTCGGCACTATTCAGACCCGTAGAAAACTTCACTTTGTTATTTAACCATTCTGTGAAGCACAGAGCACCAGTAAGCCACATAACACCAAGTCCATCATTTCCCTGCACTCTCATTGCCTTCCCCCCACTGAGTTGTTGGTATACAAACATGGTTGTGCTGGGGGGATTGCCTGAGTGCTATTACCAGAAGCAATATGACTGTTAGGTGAACGGTTACTCGTAGGCGGTTGATTAAATGAATGTTGCATAGAACTAGAGGAAGCCAAAACAGGTACATTGTCATTGCCTTGGGAACAGCTTCCCCTGCACTGCTGGGCATCAAAACGTTCAAGACGGGTAGTCAGGTTATCCACCCGTTGTGAAAGCTGATTGTTAAGAGCCGTTAAATTAAAAAAATCAGTCCGGTTTTGTTGTTGACTGAACAAACTTGGACTAGTCGGGTTATCAGGTCCACCAGTCACCATAACAAACTCCACGCTACAAACTAAGAAATACGACTAATAGAGGAACTACTTGATATAATTTAGATTAACAATTATTTTCTGTTCGATCAAGAGTTCTATCTTCAGAAGATGGGTGTAGCAATGGGCTCGCCATGTGGTGCCAGTTTAGCTAACCTTGTGATGGCCTACTGGGAGAGGGAATTTATTTTCAAACACCCTCTACACATGGTGAGCATCGTTTTCTACACGCATTTCTTGGATGACATTTTTGTTATTTATAAAGGGGATGCTTTACAAGCACAGATGTTTAACTATCTGAATAGTACAACTGGATTCTTGGAATTTATGTTCAGTTTTAGCTGTGACAGTATCGACTATTTAGATGTAAAGTTGTTAAAGGATTTTGTTCATCATAGGTTTATTTCAAAAATATATAGGAAAAGAACTTATTGTAACTCCTTCCTTCATTTTTCAAGTGCACACCCATTTTCACAAAAACGGTCAATAATTAAAGGACAACTTATTAGAGCAGTGAGAATGGTCTCTCTTGAATCAGACTTCACAAATGAATATGATTGTTTAAGTAACATGTTTCAGAGACGAGGGTATCCTATCGTCCTGATTAATTCTTTAATTGATGATGTACAATGGAAAAGGAATAATGGGAGTATTAAACCTATTCTCCATAATGTCCCCCCATTGGATTTGGAAGTACTTTTTGGAGGTGAATTGATAGATCCAGAGATGCAGAATCAAACACACCCACAAACAGTTACCCAACCCAATTTTAGGATTAGTTTCATTACTACATTTAATATGGATAGTTCCATAGTGTCAAACATTATATATAAAAATTGGGAACTAATTAGTCGAGATAAGGGGTTGGTTGAAAAATCTGGGTGTACCCCCAAAAATAGTGTTTAGAAGGGTAGTAATTTAAAAAACATGCTGGAAAGTAATAATCCAAGAAGAGCTAGTAGCAAGGCAGGAATGTATACTTGTGGTATGTGTAGATGGTGTAAGTTTATCACAGTGGGGAGATCTTTCTTAATTGATGATAAAAAAATACACCCTCCACTACAACTTGACATGTAATTCAAAAATGGTGGTATACATAGCAACGTGTAAACTTTGCGCAGCATTTTACGTTGGAAAAACTGAACGTAGGCTGCGAGATAGAATTTACGATCATGCCTATGCAATTGACAAAACTAAAAACGAAAATGCTCTAGCAAGACACTTCCAACTTACAGGGGGACATGCGTTTACATTTAAAGCCATTGAACAAGTGCAGGTAGACAGGAGGGCTGGTCCCACTTCATTGTATTTAGAACAACTTGAGCTTTTCTGGCAGTTAGTATTAACTGCTTTTCATACTCCAGGTTTAAATGAAGCTTGCAATATAGCTTGTTTATTGAAATTAAAGAGTTTGAATAGATAAAGGTTTAAAAAGTATGTCAAGTATTTTATGGTCCATATGTGTGTGTTTCTGAAAGTATCCACTCAATGTTTCTTAAGCATTTCTTATGTAAAATTCCTATTTTTTATGTGTTTAATAATTTTCTATTAATTTAAATATTTTAGTCATCAACTAATTTATTTTTATTTTAATGTGGTTAGATTTATGGTAGGTAGTTAGCTGATTGGTGTTTGTGATCAAATGACCTTAGTGTTGTTTATAAAAGCATGTCATAAAGGTGTTTATGTATCTGATGAAGTTATCGTATCACTGTAATGAAAAGCGCTTCATTAAATGGGTTTATATTTGTCAGGTTTGGTTTTGTCCTTCAGTCTGTTTATGCTTTTAAGTAGTTTTTCGTTTTCTTTAGTTTGTAGCGTGCTTTTTTCATTTACTGACTCATTTAACCATTTATTTGGATCTGCTAATTCTGGACTGTTTGGTGGGGATAATTCTGAGTTTTAGTCAGCTGTTTTGGATCCACAAATGTTTGTTTCTGCCCTAGATTTTTTTGAACTGCTGATTTCCTGTTGCTGGAATTTTTCCTTTGAATGGTATCTCCTTGGATTTTCCACTTTTGGCTTCCCTGATGTTGGATGGCTACTGGGATAAATTATTTTTTAACTGCTATATTTTGTACTTAACATTCCGTTTTACAGGTTTTGTTTCCGAACATAGAAGCTATACTTTGTCAATGCTGTTTTTGTTTTCATGTTCTTAATTTGATTTTTTTTTTCAATTACAGATGGTCCTGTTTTCTATCATTATTCGTCTAGCTTTCTGTTTCCTCACTTCTTCTGCTTCTAGATGATGATTTGGTCTAGATTAAGTAATTCAGCCTGTCCATGCTGTAACTGTATTCCTTTTCCAGATCCAAAGTTTAGAAGAAATGGACTTATTGGCTGTTTTACATCCTATGTGACTGTATTTCTTTTTACCTTCTAGATTTGGTGTACTGTTTATTCAAACGAGCTATCCACAAATCATTAGTTGGGTTAGCCACTATAATATTTTACTACACATCTTAGGTTCATTTGTTTTAATGGATGCCTTTATCTCAATCTTCATTTAATTGTGTTTCATCACTCAAGTTATCTTATTTATTACTACTTTTGATTTTGTCCTTCTTTTATAGGAATTAGACTGACTTGTTTATTTTCAAGTTGCGTTTGAACTTTGATTATAATGCTATTTCTAATTTTTTGCAGTTGCACCATGGATTATACTTTACTGTAGTACACTTTAAGGTAGCTACCAAGTGTTAGCTCTTCCACTCTTTTTTTCTTTTAGGCTTCCTACATATGTTGTTTGAGCATGCTAGAAGCTGGGTGTTTTAAAAAAACACAGAGCTGCTGTCAAATTTTGCTAACCGTGGGGATCTCAGTGACTATCTCCATTACATAAACCTGTGCCTTGTGGCTACAACATGGGCAAAATGTCATGCAAAAAATCAAATACTGCCTTACATTATGGACCCATGGATTCATGTTGTAATGTGGTGAGAACCTGCTCTTCTACCATCCTGGTAAGAGTGCTGAACTCTGGCACAAAGTCAGTCAGTAGTAAGTCTAGAATCACACTGATTTGCTCCATTTTCTTCACCTGGTATTTATAAAGATGACCTGGCTTGATGACAGATTTGACCCAAGTTTGGTGGCAGTATTGTCACTAGGGTTATGTTGTGTAGTACACTTGACTGGTTTAGGCCAGGGAGGACTGCAATTTTCTCTTGTTCAGCTACTAAACTGAAGAAATCTAAAGCTGGGGCTACCAACTGTTTTGAGCTTGTCATGTGTACAGGAACAGACTGTGGTTACCTCATCATCTACCATTCATCATATAGTTTGAGGATGTTCCCTCAGTAGTTCATGGAGTTTATTATCTCCTCACTGCTGATATCACCCAAGTGATTGATGTGACGTTGATGTCATGTTTGATGAGGAGATTGTAGCTCTTGTAAAAGAATTCAGGTTGCTCAGGTCCTTTGTTACATTAGCCACTGGCATACTCTGGATTGTACTTTCCAGCTTGTCACATGGTGGAACATTTCCCTTGCTTGGACCATTACCAGGGTCTGCTTCAAGGCTTATCTTCTGTAGATGGAACCCCTAATCATGGGCTGGTGCACTACAGAAACTTTCAACTGATCACCCCAGACCATTTAGTTCCTGTCATGCATCAGAGATTGTGGGCAGGAGATGCCCAAGATTTAGAAAAACTGTCTGTGGATTCCATGGATCTTCTAACTCTCAACTGGTGCATGTGTGTCCCCTTTGTACCATGCAAGCCATGGTATAATCTTGAGTTCTGCAAACATAGAAGGGCTGGTCAAACTTTAGACCACTAGTGGTGTTGCACTGGGCTGTCTTGGCTGAACAGCCACTTTTCTGTATAGCAGGTGGAGAGATCCTCTGTTAGAAGCCTCTGTGCCTATTCTATTAAATTTCTGGTAGCAGATGAGAGTGTTGCCCTCTTCCAAGTGATGGGGAAGCTGTGGGGTCCAGCCTCCCTCATCACTTAGAAAGATCTTTCTGACAAATAATATGAGCAGGCCATTTGGTATTTTGCCACAAACCTTCACTATTCAGAATGAATGTTTCACTTACTGTGCTTGTAGGGTTTGTGTCTAGTCCATGGGACTGCCTGCATCCATGGACTTGGTGAGAGTTCTTTATTCCTAAGTATGATGGTATTGTTTCTCTTGCTTCCAGTATACATGCAGCTACCTGTAGACTAGATCCTTACTCTCACCAGGCTTATGGAATCTTGTCTGGGGGTGCTGGGTCAGTCCTTTACTAGATAACTGCATTGTCATTTAGGGATGGAGTTTTTTCATCTGCTCCAAAGGAGGCTTTGGTCACTCCTATCCTTAAATAAGCTGGTTTAGATCCTAAAGATTGGAATAATTGAAGATTATTGCAATCTTTGACCTGTGCCTTATATTTAGCCAGCAGATGACTGTTAGGGTTTCAAATAATTAAATTAGAAACGTAATCATTCTTTAACTTAACAGAAGGCACACCTTTGGAACCAGCTACTAGGGTGACAGAGGCAGTCCTCAATGCTCAGTGGTTTCAAGCAGTTCTTAAATATTTATTTATTTATGCTGGCATGTACTCTTTTGTACACTTTGGTCAACAGCCTTGTATATAAAATATGAACATGGGATTATTTATTTATTGACATTTATTTACTGGAAAAATCTGACTGGACAGAAGTCCATTTTCAGCAGAGGCCCAAGGAGAAAAGCTCCAAATTATTACAAAACATTTTAAAAACAATAATTTTACAATATTCAAAAATAAAAAAAAACTGCAGTTTAAATAATTGTAACAAATTAGACATGATATAAAAAACACTGGTTAAGAATTGATACATTTGTTTAATATTTAGAGTTTTAGACAGGTTGTAGAGAAATTAAAGGTAAGTTAGTCTAGTACAAGTAGGAATTGCAATATGAAATGAGGAAAAAACAGGCTTATGCTATATTTAGAAAGAAAGTCAGGGAAGAGAATTAGATAGCAGTAAGGAAGAACGTGAAGAAAGGAGAGTAAGGCGGTATAAGGAATGAAAAGGTACTTGTTCACATTTAGGGATATAAAGTTTACACACCCCTGTTAAAATGCCAGGTTTTTGTGATAAAAAAAATGAGACCACAATAAATCATTTCAAAACTTTTCCCACCTTTAATGTGACCAATAAAACTGTGCAGTTCAATTGAAAAACAAACAAATCTGTTAGGGGAAAAATATAAAAAATAAAAAACGTACAATAAGCTGGTTGCATAAGTGTGCACATCTTTAAACTTATACTTTCTTGAAGCACCTTTTAATTTAATTACAGTATTCAGTCTGCTTGGGTACACACCTGCCATCAATTACAGAGACTCTGATTAACCCCAAATAAAGTTTAGCTGTCCTAGTAGGACATACTTTCTACTACGTGAGGTTAGGAAATTAACTTTTTTCCACTGCAGTGCAATCTTGGAGTTGGTATATTTAATTTACGGGGGTGGGGGGGTACAAGGGGGCTTGCCCCCCTGCAGAAATGTAGTAAAAAGTGTGTTTGTTAGTTAGGTGTTGTTATAGGTGGAGAGGATGTTATTTACATATGCACTGTAGTTTTCAATGTTATGAAGCACACTTTCAATGTTCTGAGTTTTCAATGTTTTAGGTTTTCAGTGTTTTGGGATTTAGCTGCTTTGGTCTCAGTGTTATGAAAGTCAACATTATGAAATGTCAATGTTATGAAGTAGACCTATATATATATATATATATATATATATATATATATATATATATATATATATACTGATTTATATCAAGCAACTTTTGCATGTAAATATTGTAAACATTTATACCCATAGCAAAAGCTGATTTACTAAGTGATTTGCTTAAAAGAAATACAAGGTGATAGAAACAGAATTTACGATATCTCATCATAATTTGTATTTCCAAAGTGGTATTCAATGAGGCTGTGCCCCTCAAAGAACCATTAAAGAAAATGCTTTTTAGAAGTTTTGCCCCCTAATCCCCACATTGGGTGGCTTTGGCTCCCTCCCCTATTTATTTAAAATGTGTCTGAGTTTGCAATAATAAGAGGTAAAGGAGATCTTTTCTGATGAGTGCTATATCAACATGTTAAACAATCAAGTATGATCACTAGTGCCCCATCAATATATATATTTATAATAAAGTAGTACAGATGTATACATACAATTAATATAAATCAGTACAAAAATATTCTTAACATAATAAGAGGTTATTAACTGATCATTCAAGATAGCAATTTATTCAGAGCAGCTTTAAAGCAATTTCTACAGTATGATGCTGATCTGATGAAGGCTATTTTGCATTAGGTAGCTGAAAGTGATTTTAGTTAAAAGTCTTTTTTATGTGTAGTTTATACTTTTCTTAATACCTGATTTTAGAATGTAGGTTGCAAATAGATAGGTAGTGTTTTGCTTAACTAGGATTTTGTCTGATCTAATCAGTAATACTGTGTGTGTTTGTGTGTGTGTGTGTGTGTGGGGGGTACTTATTTTTCTAAAATGCACTTTTATAACCCTATTTATACTGTTTGCTTTGAACAGGCTGGTTTTAAATTAAATAATACATTTTCCACACCTAGTTTTAAGGATATAAAAGTTGATATGTTTAACATTGTTAAAATATTTCAGATTTTTTATTACTGATGTCTGTGATGAATAAAGTCTTGTTACTTTGGAAGACAACATGGGTTTCATAATTTTTTCAAATTATTGTGACTGAACTCATTAACAAAGTTATAAGACCACTAGTTTCTTTGTTTTTTATGGTGAGAATAAGGAGAACTACCCATAGGAACTGGTGGCAAATAGAATTTTACAGTAGGTGCGTCCTTGAGGAAATGTTTTATATAACAAGAAAACCAAGAGTTCTGATTGTCAAATAAATAAAAGCATTAATACGTAAAGCTTTACAACACATTCTGTTTGAATTTCAACATTGGCTTAGCACTTTTTATTACATTCAAGTCAGGTGTACAATCCAAGAAACAAATCCATTTATATTCAGCTAGTCCAGTCAACAAGACTAAATCACTTCCACGTTTACTTTTATGTGAAATGGAAATGTTTTATATAGCATGATTATTTCTATAGACATGATTTATGTACAGTGATCTCTGCTCCTGACATATGTTAGTGTATATTAAGTGTATAAACGTCATGACGTACATTCATTATCATTTTAGTACAGCTTTAAATCGTGATTAGAGATCTGCTTACACAAAATATTCAGTGATGTTTCAGTTTTCCATCTCTTGTCTGAATTACTATATCACAGTACCTAGTTCTTTGTCCTGTACTTGTAAACACTCCTCTATTGCTCCTTTTCCCACATTCTTTGTCTGCCTTTTGTTAAGACCCACTTCTTGATTCTGTAATTTAAATTACAGCATATTCTTTCATACTATTTACTGGGATATGAATGCCTACTTACATTTTATTTACTGAGTTATGAATGCCTACTTTCATTTATTTACTAAGTTATGAATGCTTACTTACATTTTATTTACTAAGTTATGAATGCCTACTTACATTTATATACATTACAAATCATTATTTTCCAGTATTAAGTGCCCTGTCTGTGTTACTACGCAAAAGGTTACTAAAATTAATGTCATGTAGTGTGATTTCTGTTACATCCATACATAAATCCTAAGCTGGAAGTCTTTCACAGTTTCCTTTTCACAACAATATTTTTCTGTGATAATAGAGTTAGCATTGACTATGTTCACACCAAGTCCATTTCTCTTCTCCACTCCTGTTTTTTGGCTGCCTCAAGATCTGCCTCTCCATACTTATGAGGATGGGAATCTTTTCCCACTCTTCTGACCAAATTCCCTCAATTTCTATGAAGGGTACATCACATAACATGTACTCACTTAAAAGCAAACGTCAGAGTTCCGAAAGTAAAATACTGAGCTGATAAACAGCAACCAAAAAGCTCAAACATGCCAGTTTTCAAACACAAAGTGTAAAGAAGTAATTAGTTAAGTTCATCACTCTAAATGCAATAAATAATTTGCTACCTTAAAATATGGAACTAATCATAGGATCATAGGAGGTTACTAGGCTAATGACCCTAGGGTCCTTAAGCCTAGCCAAGTTTTACCTTTATTTCCATGATCAACACCTATCACCCCTGTCCAAGAGGGACATAGGTAGAAACCCTAGGGTGAATTTATGGTTACCCATCCAATTGTCTGGACTGTGTTTGAAGAGGGCCAGTGAGGTGCTCTGCTTGACATGAAGTGGGAGTCTGTTCCAAAGGTGTAGTAATCTCTGGGAGAACCAGTAGGTTCTATTAATGTCACATACCAGGTTAAGGCCTTTAGAGCAAGTAATCCATATACCATTTGACTTGCAGATATGCAACATTTCCAGTTAAGCAGGGTCAAAGATTGCTTTATATGCAGGGCAGAGATTGCCTCTGAGTAGTCTGTATGAAACAAAATTAAGTGACAAGGATTTCAGATGATCCTCATAGGACAGATGCTGAAGACCTTGAATTTTCCTTGTGAGGAACCTTTGTGGTCTCTCCAGTTGTTGTAGGTGCTTGGAAAGGTACATACTAAAAGGAGCATAGTACTCAATTATTGGCCTGACAAGGGAAGAGTACATGGAGGTTATAAATTCTTTTCTCTGGAGGCAATGTCCTTACTTATGAGATGAGCAATATAGAATGTCCTTCTTACCACTGTGGAGACATGGTGATCAAAGGTAATAGTGCTGTCAACCTGTGTGTCCAGGTCTCTCACCACTGAGTGCGTACTTAAGGTGTTGTTACCAATGTGGTAGTTAGCAGATATATCTCTGTTACCAAGAGGGATGATAATACATTTTTTTGCATTGGGTTTAAGGCCATGACTTTGGCACAATTCATTTGTTTGTGTAAGACCCCCTTGTAGAATGTTGACATTGTTTGAAGATTCTATGACCACTCCCAGTTTGCAGTCATCAGAGAGCCAGTTAATGACCCATTTAATGATATACAGGTTGATACCTACCTGGGTGAGTTTGTCAATTATGCCTGAGTGGGGGATAGTGTCAAAAGCCTTGGCTAAGTCTAGGTAGGCTGTATGCACAAATTTCTCTTCATCAAGCACCTTGGTAACTGTCTCGAAGAAGTCCACTAGGTTTAAGAGACATGATCTCCCTTTGACATATCCAAATTGAGTATGGTCAAGTGTTTGTAGGTTACCAGTATCTTTGTTGATAATATCCATAAGGATTCTCTCCATGGCCTTGCAGATAAGGCTAGTCAGGCTAATAGGTTTATAATTCCCAGGGTCAGTGGAAGCACCACCTTTGTGCAAGGGGATAAAGGTGGCCTTTTTCCATTCAGCTGGGATGAAGCCAGTGCTTAGACTATGACTGAAAAGAGTACCCAATGGTGCTGCTAATTCTTGTTTAAGCCCATGTAGGGCAAAGCCTGGGATGTTATCAGGTCCCACTGATGCTGGGTTTTGACCTTAGAGACGGCATTCACAACCTGCTCTTTAGAGATACACAGTAAAGGACAGGTGGTAGGGATGTCTTGGGGTAAGTGTAGTGGGGACAGGGGAATGAAGTTTTCACAGAACCTTAGTAATTAGTTAACTTCATTACTGTAAATGCAATAAATAATTTGCTACCTTAAAATATGGAACTGATTAGATTGAAAGAATGCAGCTATTATCTCTCATTTTGCACAAAGACAGAATGCTTTCTTAGTAAGGGCCACATTTTATTGTATAAATCTCTCTTGCAAGAACTGATAAATACTCCATTATGTAAAAACACACATGGCATTACACACAACAGCTTACCAAAGAACCCTGCAATGATGTTGAAAAAATTGAAGGGTATCTGCACTCCTATAACCTGTGAATTAAGTATATCCCATTACTTTGCAAAAAGGGAATGTCTGACTCTACTTGGAAACTAAGCATTTCCTCTGCCTTGAGGGGAATGCGACCTTAGAGTCGACATACTTAATTCATGACTGCATGTGGAGGGGAGGTGAACTGCATGATTCCAGACACAAGATCAACTATAAATGCATTATTTCCAGACATTTTAGAGTAGAAGCTAACAAATTTTAGTGCTGATAGGAGGAAACCCAGAGGAAACCCATACATACAGATGGAACATGCAGACTCAGTACACAAACACAGAAAGTATGGGGGGAGGGCTGCAATATTATACAGTTAGTGGCAACATCCCTTTAAAAAGCTTATCACCTATACTGCCTTGTACCCCCTCACCCTAACTAGCTCTTTCATTTATGTCACAGAGGCAGTGTTATATCACAGCAGTGACACTGCAATGGAACGTTCCTTCTCATCATCCCATACAGAGAAGGACAGGTTACCAGTGAAAAAGCTGGACAGAGAATGGACTGAATGTGGAGTTAGAGCACCAGTACAGGAATGCAGCAAAGTATGTGTGACACAGGTGATGGGGGTCCTTTACTTTGAGGAGATAAGTTATGGAATAAACAGAAGCACATTGGGAATGTTGAGGATTTTCGGCTGTGAAAGACTGTTGCCCAAAAATCAAAGCTTACCAGTTTTGAATGGCAATGTTTGTACACCTCACAATATAGTTTTTTTTAAACATTTTCCCTCTATTTTGTTTTCTTTGTTATGCTAAGTATATGACCAGTACAATGCAATATGTTTTTGTTTATTTATTTGTTTGTTTGTTTGTTTGTTCCAGGTATGTTTGCTTATCAGTATCAGTGTATTTCAGGCATGACCAGGGCACAGAGCAGGCTATGGGTTATGATAGCTAGTACCATAAGCTATATATTAGACAAATAAAGCAGTACAGATATAATGTACTTATCTGACATAAAGGTTGAACTGAGAAGGCTTAAATACATATGTCATTTTTGTACTATTTGTTTTTTTTTTGCTTTCCTTGTGGCATGCCATTCTTTTTCATTTGTAGGTATGGCTTTTACCATTCTAATCTATAGTAACCCACCTGGTTTTGGTGTATAATATTGTTTTGGAGATTTTCTTCCTGAAAAGGGATATTTCACAGCACTGACTAACTTTCCCAGTAAAGAAATGCAAATAAATAAATACTTAAGGAAAGGAAAAAAGTGAAATGACAAATTGCAATTTAATTGTACAATCTCCTGGCTATACCTTACATGTGAAAATAGTATTGGTAGAATTAGATACATAGATAAATAACCAAAGAATGAAACCACAGAAGAATTCATGCTGCAATCTTTATACTATACAGGAGTTAAAAATCCCAGAGCAAATCAGAGTTTCATACTGTATGAAGTAATGTAATAGTGCCACAAAATCAACTGTACTGCAATGTGTACACTTGCAGGTGTGTGCGGTACATAAGAGCCTGTGTTAACAGGGTGGCGTAATGGTGGGTGGTGTTGGGAGGGTGGCGTAATGGTTAAGGTGTTTGCCTTACAAACACAAGGTACAGGGTTTGAGTCTCACAAGGGATAATTGACTAGGCTTAAAATGGCTCGCAAGGGCAGTTAGCTTAGTACTCATCTATCAACCTATCAACCTATCAACTGTAATACATTACAGTACAGAGTGCCAAACTGCAGCCCACCCACCAACACCGCCCCACACACACACACACACACACACACACACACACACACACACACACACACACACTCTGTTATATCCGCATTTAGGGTTACAACTCTGTACAATATTACAGAAGTACACTATTCACTCTCCCAAGCACACACAGTGCACGCTGTACATAATATCCTGTGTTAACAGCGAACTGTAATACACTGCAGTACAGAATACCAGACTGCAGCCCACCCACCAATGCACACAAACTCTGTTATATCCACGTGATGTGTTACAACTCTGTATAATATTACACTTTTCACACCCCCAAGCACACACAGTGCATGCTGTACATAAGATCCTGTGTTAGCAGTGAACTGTAATACACTATAGTACAGAGTGCCAAACTGCAGCCACCCACCAACACCCTCCCACACACACACACACGCACACACACTCTGTTATATCCACATGTAAGGTTACAATTATGTACAATATTACAGAAGTACATTGTTCACATCCCCAAGCACACACAGTGTATGCTGTAATAAGATCCTATGTTAACAGTGAACTGTAATGCACTATAGTAGTACAGAGTGCCACATTGCAACCCTCTCACCAACACACACATACCTACTTTCTTGTATCCACATGATAGGTAACAACTCTGTACAATATTACAAAAGTACACTGCTCAGACCCCCAAGCACACACAGTGCATGCTGTACATAAGATCTTGTGTTAACAGTAAACTGTAATACACTGCAGTACAGAGTGCCAGACTGCAGCCCACCCACCAACACACAAATGCATATTTTTTTTGTATCCACATGATGGGTAACACCTCTGTACAATAACACAGAAATACATGGTTCACACCACCGAGCACACACAGTACATGCTGTAAGAAGTACAACACCACAGCTGGCATTAGGATGCCACAAATAAGGTGATCCCTGTTATCAAATTTGATGTTGTCAGGAAACATATAATGTTATTGTAGCACAGTGTCTCTGTCTGCAGGTGCTGTAAAGAGTGCAGCAAAACATTTCTGAGTCCCTTAATTAAGGTAGCTTGTATAACAGAATTTGGGCATGTGATACATACTATTAGAAAGCAATGTTATTATTTATTGAACAACATAAAATACTCCTCCTACAAAGAAAGTAATTCATTTCAAAGAAATATGTTTCATTGAATGGGCCAGAACATGTTTACATTTAGTTTAGGTCTTGTTTAGCTGAACTAAGCTGTAGTCAAACGATATTTTCTTAACTACTGCTCTGCTTGTGGGCTTTCACTGTAGCTGTGAGCAAGTAATTGTACAGTTAGCATATATTATAAAGGGGTATGGGGGAGTAGGGGCAGAGCCCTCCATCTTAAGGAATATGATTGTAACTGGTTCTTTTATTTTCATTAAATTTTGTTGTTATTCCTATTTTTTTACATTGTGCTTTACTTTGATGTTGACCCGGAAACAGATCGTGTAGTGTACCTTTTCAAATGGTGGTTGTCTTCTTGTACTTCCTGGACTGTCCAAGATATAAATAGTGATTCAAGTGGCTGCTCGTTTAGTTATGTTTAATTTGCTGATGATTTGTTTTATATATTTTGTTACCTTTCTTAGGCAGTTTTTACATTTATAAAGTGCTTAACGGCATACCACTCAACTGCCCAAATTTTTGCAGAATGTGTAGATTTTTGCCTCATATTTTTAGTTTGTTCCATATAAACTTGTTTTTCTGGCAAGTTGGAGAGGATTGAAGTTACTAAATAATGACATACATTTGAGTTTCAGACTTCATACCTTCTAGAAAATATATAACACAACACCTTTTATTCTAGCAGATCTGTAAGTTTATAAGAGCAATATTTAAAATTTGACCCTCTTTTTGGCCCTTTGCCCCCCTATTAATTTTGGCTTTGTCCAGTTATCTTGTACTAAAACATTGAGAGGTATGCTTAACACTGAAACAGGGGAATGCATTAATTACAGTTTTTATAAAGGTATGATCGAAATGGAATTGAATGGCATAGTAAGATGGTAGTGTATATTTAAAAGAAGGGCTTCTCATTCCATATCACTGGTTACGGAGATGTTCATTTGAGACAAAGATTTCATTGTGTCAGTACAGGTGTGGCTTATGTGGCACAATGCTAAGAATTGCCCAGGTTTTTATACTGGGAAAACTGAGAAACACTTAAGGTTAAGAATTTACCAACATATGTATGACATCAACAGGAAGGATGAGCGTGGCCACTGTATGAACATATCATCTCTAATAGCACTCACGGATTTAAATTTTATATTATTGACAGCATAAGACTTGATGGAAGGGGTGATCCTTGGAAGGATTTGTTGGAGCTCAAAGAGCTAAGGTGGCAATTTAATCTTAACTCTGCAAGTGGTTGGGGTTTGAATTAACTTCCTATTTATTTCATTTTATTTTAATAGGTTTCAAGTTGTATTGTTTCCTTCATTATGGAGAATGCATGTAAATTAATTGTTTTTGTTTTTGCTTTCTTTAGTTGTACTTTTAGCTTCATGGACCTTACTAATTAATTATCTAATTTCCTTAAACAATTTGTTACATAATGAGCTTTGTGTGGGAGGGGGTTATTAGATTATATATAGATTGCTTGGTTTCATTAATTTTATTCTGATGAAGTCCTTTTTACAGGATAAAAATGCTCAATCTAATAAAGTGAGTGGACTGTGGTTCAGCTCCTGTGTTTTGGTTTGGTTTATTTAATTTTTTTAGTGGCTTGTTTAGTTCTTAGATTTTATAAAGGTACGCTCCAAATGGAACTGAATGCCGTAGTAAGATGGTACTGTATATTTGAAAGAAAGCATTGTCAAGGGTTCTGATTATGAAAATGTATTGCCCAGTTCTTTTTAAGGGACATGACTTAGTTATGTTTGTATTGTTAATTTTGATTCTTTTTTTAATTTTGTATACTTTGTGTTTTCAATTGTAGAAAATTTCCTCGTGTATTTTGCCATTTATCTGTGTTTTCATGGCTTGTTGTTTCTTTATTTTGATACAGATTCACCCCTCCAAAGTATGTTACATTTACATTATATTTTGTACATGCCTGACCATAAAATCTCATTTTAGTCCATTATAGCAGCGTACAACAGTATTAACTACCTCACAGGTACTAGGATTAGTATAGTAATATAGTTGTTACTTGGGTTCCAGACATTATGTATCATGTAAATGTTGTGAAATCATATGTCACTAAGATAGGCAAAAGCTGCTATTAGACAAATGCACAACTAAGGCATTCTATTCCCTTTTCATACAATGTGAGGATTATAGTATTGTGTGGTACTAAGAAGGTACCCAGTAACCATTGCAAGCCACATGTAGTCAGAAGATGAAACGTATGTTATTAGTCGTTTGCATTACACAGAGTGGGACAGAAGCAAGTCCTATTCCAGCTATTTGCTGAAGTCCTGTTATGGCTGAACACTGTACTTTGACATCTTTACAATGAAACATCATTAGTTTATACTGTCAAAGAACAACACAGTATAACATCATACCCAGTAAGTACAATGAATAGTACCAGAGCAGAATAATTAACATGATGCTATCTGCAAGGTTTCCTGTAGGTGTGGGATAAATATAATGCAAAAAAATCATATGAAGGGCTACTTTCTAAGAAGAAGACTGATTTTACTACATGTAAAAAATAAATAAATAATAATCAATAAAAGCCAGCGATCACTTTCATTCTTCAAAGATCTTACACAAAAAAAGAATATTACTTATTTTTATTTTTTTATACATAATACAATTGTTTTCTTTCTGAGAAACAGATCCTTTGTTATTTGTTTTTAAGTATGTTTACATTTATATTTGTAGTTCTTCTGGCTGTCTTGCAATTATTAGGTAGTGGTAAAACAGATGATCTCAGTATGTGCAGTACTCATCAAGAAAAATGCACTTCAGTACAATACGGTACTACAGATGCCTGTAATAGATATGACAGTACTATAACACAGGTGGTATTAGGTATACTGTAAAAGGGTCTCCATCGCAGCATTGAAAAGGCCATTAATTGAATGGGTTTAATATTGAAAATGCCATTCATAGAAGTTGCACTTGTGGGGGGCTGTGCCCCCCACACCCCCCTTGCTAATTACATATACCAACTCTGAGATCATACTACAGTAAGGAAGGGGCAAATTTTCCAATCTTCACTGTACCACAATCTCACAAAACACACCTCAATGAATGGCATTCTTGATATTAAAGTTGTTTGGTTAATGGCCTTTTCGATGCCATGGCCCCTTATAAAATAGATGGTGCGAGTATGTGCAGTGCTCATCATGAGTAATGCACATCAGTACAACACTGTACTACCAATATCCTGTAGTAACTGTGAAAGTACTGTAACACTGGTGTTGTATCTTGTAAGACACATGGTGCCAGCATGTGCAGGACTTGGCATGAGTAATGCACATCAGTAAGATACAGTATTACCAACCCCCTGTAATAGCAATGAAAGTAACACTGGTGGTGTTAGGTAGCTTGCATTTTTTTACAACCAGAATGAGACCTAAACATGTAATAAATATTAGCAGTACTGACATACTGTGATGTAGACTTTCATGGTTTTACTTACTAAGGTTATCTCTCTGTCTCCCTCTGTCTCATTGTTTTTTGCCTCATATGCTTCCTTCCTTCCTTACTCCAAGATTTCGTTCCCTTCCTCATGCCTTCTCTAATACAGTCTTGTTACACACCCACTGTCCTCAGTCCCTATCACTTTTTTGTATTTAACAATGCATTCCCCAAATATCTGAAGTCTGGCCTCCTGTTACCCCATAGTGCATCAGTGCAGTAGGATGGCACCCCCTTTAGGTGGTATGGGCAATACACTAAGTGTCTTCATATAATAGTTAAAATATCCACAAATCATGTGGTGTACTGCCTGTAACCAGGGTATGTGATGCATATTATTACCAAGCTGCATTATAGTAAAAGGCTCAGTAACTCTTGATAATAATGACAACATTTAGAGTAGGACAATGTGAACGATTGCCTTTTAATGCTGTTGAAGTAGGAGGTTTACATTATATGCCCACCCAAATATGTACTTTTCATATCTATACCTCACATGGTTTTAGGAACACTTAAGCATGAAATGTAGAAGAGCGGCACTAAAAAAACTGAAAAGTGATCTGCTTACTGTACAGTTCGAAAGACTGCCTCATATAAATAATATGGATGCATATTAAGCAAAGTTACTGTTTCACACTGTTTGTGAAACCATACCAGGAATAATTTCTAAAGATGTGTGAATTTTCTTTCTTTATTTGGTTAGTGTTTCATTTCTGCCTGTTCTCCCATTACAACTATAAGTGGTTTCATATTAAGTCTCAAAAAACTCCAGCTTTACTCCATCGCATATCATCTACTCAGAGGTGATCTGTGCCTAACATATAAAGCTATGTCAAACACAGAGCTGTTGGACATGCTCCACTTAAAGAAATCCAATCCCTCCAAGCTACACGCTCTAGGGACCTAAACCTTGTCACCACAATAAACAGAACATACCGGAGGGATATATTCCTGTCCCAGAGACTTCCCATACTCTGGAATAAACTACCTATATATATCAAACAAAGCTCCTCATTAGCACTCTTCAAGAAAAATCTTGATGATTGGATGGGAAATAGGAAATTCACCCCGGGGATCACTTCTGTGGCTCTGCTCGACAGTGGCACAGGAAAATAATTTTCTTTTGTGGCAAAAGCCAGGGTACCTTTTTGGCTGGGCTTGTATAGGTCCCTGGGCCTATAGCCTAGTACCTACCTATGAACCTATGAACCTATGAAGTGGCCACATAGTATAGTGGTTATAACATCTGAAACACCATTTTTTCATGTGGTATTCAAAAGGTACTTTACTAGATTTTGTCATATAACCCCCAAAATTACCATTTTATTTTATTTTGGTTCATACAGCCCTAATGATTAAAACAGGCAGAATTCTTCTTTCATGTAAGTCAGTGACAAAAGTGTATGATGCATTTTTTAACAAGTTGCTTATATTAGAAACCATCCATGTAATCCCTCACACATTTGACAAACTTCTTACCTCATCTAATTGCACAGCATACATTATTTTTTAACAAGCTGCAATGGTTATTACAGTGCAAGTTTTGACTTTCTCAATCAACTTGCAGCTAAAAACAAGCATAGCCAAATACAGAAAGAAAGATAGGCGGAGGATGGAGAATTTTGTAGGCGGGATAAAACAAACAGGTACAACCATGCATTGAAAATCCATCAGAGAGAATGACAAACAGATCTATTCACCGCAATAACATGAGCCTAAGGGATATAAAGCTATAGTGAGGCTGCTGACTGCAGTGCACTTCCCTTCGTCGGACAGTATCATTACCAGATGTTGGATGACTTCTTGCCCTCTAACACTTGAATTATGGTGAACCACAGCAAAAGAAATGCATGCCTGGAGAAAAGTAATGGCTACTGTATGTGATCAAAATATGTTTTTCAAGTTTGTGGCATGAAAGGGTCTGTGTGTACCTCAGGCTGATGATATTCCAGATGACTAGGGGATACCACTGTCATCTGCACCAGGGTGCAATGAATTCTACTGGTGTCTGGGTGAGGGGAACACTATTTATGCATTCCTTGGCATCATATTCATCCCATAAGGATCTCTAATTTGCAAACTACAAGGAGCTGAAAATAGAACATTTCACTTGCATCTCAAACTATTAAAATTTAACATGTCTGGGAACCCCTCCTCAATTACTCTTACTAATCAATGTTCCTTGATCAACCATATGAAAACAATGATATTTCACAATGACACTGGATGCAACATAATCTTGTTGAGTTCAGGGGTGCAGCAAGCAAATTCCATTTTGTACTCACAAGCTCTTAGTGCTACCCCCTTTGGACATCTATCACTTAAAAACAGACATCTCTCAAAATGCTGCCCCAAGCATTTAATAAATGTAAGTAACATTTTCAGCAGTTCCCTCAAACTATTAAAGATCTTAGTTTTAGATTTGCAATACTGCACCTGCTGTTGAAGGCATTCATTTAGACAACTGTAGACATAATATGACCTGAGAAAAAGCCATGTTGATGTGATGCTCAGAAAAAATGTACTCAGAGTACAAAGAGAATGCCTGGCTACACTCTTGGTTAAGTTTTTGGAATCCATGTTGCGTTTACACTTTACATCAATAAATGTATATTAAAATAAAAGTGCTTTTAAGTGAAAGAAAAATTAAAGTTGTTTAAATTACTTTGCAAATATGCAATTTTATTTAATGCAAGTTTCTAAGTAGGCACACTGTTTTTTTTCTGTTCTCTGTTGTGAGTTATTTTATTTAAAGTTCAGCATTTGGCAGGTACAGATAACCCTCACAGTCACAAAGGCTGCCCTTGGTTTGCTAAATATACATTTCCGTTTTATGCTACATTTCCTGTAGGATGAGGTCCCAGAAGAAATGACCAGCATCTCCCATCACATGCACAGACGCCCATCATGAAAAGAATGTTTTTAATCAGCTTTTGCCTCTCAGACAGGAAACACGCATCTTATGTACATTATCCAGCACTAGGGAGGGGCAAAATTGATAAGGCTGTTAAATATTCAAAATAAGCAGCTGTTCTGAAATCAACACACAGAGTTTAACAAATGGTCCTGGTGTGCCATCTCTGTCAATAGCTTTAGCTTCTGTTAGTCACTGAATTCCGTGCTCTCGCTTTCCTGCCATATCTGCTTACTGTAGAATGCCATGTAGGAATCGACACTTGCTTTGTTCAAGATATTCATAGACTGAACTCAGCTCTCTTCCTCTGCAAGGCCTCTTGCTGTTGTCTTGCTGGGCCTATATTTTTGTCAGGTGATTTGTGAGGAGAAAGATCAGGGAGGGTTGGATTTCCTCAGATTCAAGTGAGTTGTTTTGTCCATATTCTCCCTGTCTTGCTGTTGTTGTCTTCAACTACCCCAACAGACACAAGCTAAGCTACAGTAACAGAAACAGAGCGTGCCTCCTCTGACAAGAGTGGGTTTCTTGGTTCTCCTACAGGCAGAGTAAGAATCCACCCTACCTTTTTGTTTCCAAACTCTAATGTGCTGCTATACAAGTATCCCCCCCCCCCCCTTTCAGACAGGATACTTTCACTCTGAAGTACAGATCTGGATAGCTGTACAGTCAGTATACCAATGCTTAACAGCTTTCTGCAAGTATTTCATTACTAGGATCTACTGAAGGAGCAATAACACATTTGAAAGAGCAAAGCAAAACTTGTGCAGCTTATTATTAAGCACTGCAAAATTCAGTAAGAGTAGAACAAATTCAGATGGTCACAGATGATAGAATAAAAATGAAACACTTTTGTTTTTGATCCTCCCTAAATCTCTTGTAATGTGAGAAACAATAAACATGACTGTCAAAATTGTAATTATGCTGGAGTAAAACAGTCCAGCTTTTGTGCTGACTTGTAATTACTTAGATCTGAACTTGTGCTATTTACCATTCTGGGCTGCATCTGCCAGTCACACAGTGGGCTTTCCATGCATCTCAGAGTATCTGCTTAGGCTCTTCAAGAAGTCCTTTTTCATGGGAGGTTGTAGAGTGACATTCCTGAAATTCTTCATATGTGCAGGGCACTGTATACTCAAGAGACTGCAGCATGACTATCAGAATTCCTTACAGGAAGGCAGATAATTTTTTTCAGGGTCATGCTCCTAAACATGCCCATCACAGTGGTGCAGACTGCAACCACACCAACACAGTGTTGTGAACAGACTTTGCCACCCATCCCAATAAGGATTCGTGATATACCTGATTAATGCAATCCAATATGTTATCTGCTGTACACACCTTTAGAAGCAAAACACTGATACTGGCCAGGACCGGCCTTTGGTCAACTGGTGCCCTAGGTAAAAAGTTCTCCACAGTGCCCCCCCAACACAACCCTGTGGCACCATCCTAGTCTGCCTACACCATACAGATTACTGGAAAAGTGCCCCTGCTAGAGCGGAGTCCTAGGCAGACGCCTTGTTGGCCTATACCTAAGGCCAGCTATGATACTGACTCTTCATAGGTTCATAGGTTGATACTAGGCTATCCACCCTAGGGCATTTATAAGCCTAGCCAGAGTGTATTTGGCTTTTGCCACCCTTTTAGATTAGTTGACTGTGCCTCTGTATACTAGGTCACAGAAGATAGCCCTTTTAAGGTTAGTTTACTGTGCCTCTGTCTAGTAGGGACACAGAAGAGATCCCAGGGGTAAACCTACGATCTCCCATCCACTCGTCAAGATTTCTCTGCCTAACATGGATTGGGATTTTGTTCCAGAGTGAGGGGAGCCTCTGAGATATGAATCTGTCCCTCCAGCATGTTCTATTTATTTCTGTGCTGAGGTTAAGTCCCTGGAGCGTGTAGCTCTAAGGGATTTGGATTTCCTAAGGTGGAGCATGTCCATTAATTCTGGGTTGGACATGGCTTTATACGTCAGGCACAGATCGTCTCTGAGTAGGTGGTAAGCAACTGAGTAGAGCTGGAGTTTCTTTAGCCTAACTGCGTAGGGCATCTGTTTGAGTCCCTTGATCCTCTTGGTGAGGTACTTTTGGGGTCTTTCCAGTTGCTGCAGGTGTCGGGTAAGGTACATCCCAAATGGGACATTGTATTCAATTATGGGCCTGATGAGTGATGAGTAGAGGGGCACAATGACCTCTCTTGATCTAGATGTGAACCATTTTGTGATAAGGTGGGCTATATAGAAGGTCTTTCTAACCACTTTGGCAACGTGATTGTCAAAGGAGAGATTGCTATCTACTTGGGTCCCCAAATCCCTAATTACTTCTTCTGTACTTAATGGATTACCACCTATGTGGTAATTTGTGGGCACTTTGTTTTTCCCAAAGGGGATAACTATGCACTTTTTGGCATTTAGCTTTAGGCCATGGCTCTGGCACCAGTTATCCGTCTCTGTGAGACCCTTTTGGAGGATGCTTGTGTCAGTCAGCGAGTCGATTATGGCACCCAGTTTGCAGTCATCTGTGAACTTGGTCAGCCATAGTCTTCCCGTGTTAGCCTGTACCTCAGAGAAATATATACCGAACAAGAGAGGTCCCAGGACTGAGCCTTGTGGGATGCCACTTGTAACTGGTTTAGAGTCTGACATGGCACCTGTAATTCTGACCATGTGGGTTCTATCCCTGAGTCAGTTTGCAACCCATCTTGTGACATAGGGGTTGATATTTAAGCTGGTGAGCTTATTTATGATGCCCGAGTGGGGTATTGTGTCAAAGGCTTTTGCGAGGTCCAGGTAGGCTGTGTGGACTACCTTCCCTTCATCTATGGCCTTGGTGACTGTTTCAAAGAAGTTGACCAAGTTCAAGAAGCAAGATCTGCCCTTAATAAAGCCGAATTGGGTAGGATCCAGTGTTTGGAGGTTCCCAATGTCTTTGTTTATGAGTTCCATGATGATACGCTCCATAGCTTTGCAGACCAGGCTAGTCAGCCTTATGATCCCCCCTTATACACACCCTCCCACCAGACACACATGCATGCTCCAGTGTGCATGTGCGCTTGCGCAGACACACACACACACACACACACACACACACACACACACACACACACACACACACACACACACGCATGCTAATGACATTCTAGCATTCTCTGTCAAAGGATTCACACACAAGTTAAAACAGGTTACAACTAAGAAACTGGTATGTCTGAATAAACTGACACTGTGGTTACAAAGCTTTCTGCCACACTATTTCAGTTCTTCACTTATGCCACATGCATATACCATGAGCAGCTTTCATGCTTCAAAAATGGCATGGCATACCAGATGCACTATGGTATATGAAGCTTTATTTCAACAATCTTTTAATGCATGATGTTTGCTATAGCAGGGATGATGGTTAAAACCTTCACTTAAACAATGACAAAGATACTCTCCAATGCCCCCGGCTATGACACAAACTGACTAAAGCCTGCAACAAAACATATGCAGTAAATGAGGGCTGACCTAAGTTATTCTTAGTGTGTGTGTGGTGTGTGTGTGTGTGTGTGTGTGTGTGTGTGTGTGTGTGTGTGTGTGTGTGTGTGTGTGTGTGTGTGTGTGTGTGTGTGTGTGTGTGTGTGTGTGTGTGTGTGTGTGTGTGTGTGTGTGTGTGTGTGTGTGTGTGTGTGTGTGTGTGTGTGTGTGTGTGTGTGCTGTATCAGGACTTGTGAACATACAAATGGATTCCAATAGTAAAGGACTTCCTGGCAAATGTTGTCATAAGATGGTCAAGAGAAAGAGGGATTATCAACCCAAGTTCCAAGGTGCTTAACTACATTTTCATTTTGTAGTGCAGTGTTATCTATACAATATGATAAGGTTGGGGTTGTCTACCAATGTGATAATACTACACTTTTTAGCATTTAGTTTGAGCTCATTTTTAGTACACCAGGAGTTTTTTAGGGCGAGTTCATTCTGGAGGGCTTGGATGTCAGAGCTGACTTAACAACACCCCTCCTGTTTGCACTCATCTGCAAACATTATTAGCTTGAGGTCTTGGCTCCTTGTTTAGTGATCTGATAAGTAAACACCAAAAAAAGACAGGTTCTAGCTCCTGGTGTGAGGGACACAGCTGGTCAATTTTTTACTTTCTAATGAATCACCTGCAACTTGCACTGAGTGGTCTCTGTCTTTCAGCCAGTTTGCTAACTGTGAACTGAGTTTTAAATCACTTAGCTTCTGTATTATGCCAGCCAGGGAAATGGAGTTGAAGGCCTTGGCCAGGTCACGATTTCTTGTGTGTACCACATGGTCACTGTATACTGCCTCCCTAACCATTTTGAAAAACTTTACCAGATACAATAAACATCTCTTTACAGAGTCAGACAAGGGAATTAGGTCTAATACAATTCTTGATATAGGAGTTTGTGAAGTCAGTTATAATACATTCCATGGCTTTGCAAATGAGGTTTGTAAGGCTGATAGGTCTGTAATTACCTGGATTACTTGTTGTCAAGGCCTTCAACTCCATTTCCCAGGCTGGCATAATACAGAAGCTAAGTGATTTAAAATTCAGTTCACAATAACATACCAAACATACTAGTAGTAGGTGACTCTATAGTCAGGCACACTGACGTCCCACTCACTAGGCTGAATAAGGAGAAGGTTACTGTTAGCTGCCTGTTGGATGCCAGGATCCACCACAAAACACAAGCACTCAGGTCACTCCAGAACAAGTACAAATATGACTCTGTCATTGTCCATGTTGGTGTGAGTAACCAGAGCCGTACCTCCCTGGACTACATGAAAAGAGACATGGAAGAGCTCTCTGATCACATAGCCCAGGCCAGAATGACCCTGACCCTGAGTAGCATCCTGCCCTCACCAAGAATGATACCACGGTATAAAGAAAGAATTATCAATTTCAACAATTGGCTAAGTTTCTGGTGTCATTCAAAGGGGATCCAGTGTCAGTCTGCCTGGGATGACATGCTCGACAAGCCACGCTGATTTGCTAGAGACGGCTTGCACCTGTTACCCTTAAGCTTTCGAATACTGGCCAAGGCTCTTGCCACCCCCATATTGCCTTTTTTAGGCAAGGCTCAAAAGAGAAACCCACCATCGTAAATAGCACAAGTAACAAAAATCTGAGCATAATACTACTCAATGCCAGAAGTCTAAACCTCAAAATGCATGCGGCGCTCCTCAGTATGGAGAAAATCGATATATGTGCAGTAACAGAAACCTGGTTTAAGGCTACAGAGAGCACCCCAGCACTACCACGCTACAACTCATACCATATATTTCGGCCACAGAACCCCAACCGAAATACAAAAGGTGGGCAGTATCCATATTCATCAAGGATACCCACACCTCCAGGTTAGTGGCACAGCACGATGCTTCAGAGATTATCCATGTGCAACTAGCAATGGGAAAAACTGCAATTCAAATTGTAGCTTGCTACAGATCACCCACCATATCCCAGGACCCCCATTCTGCATTTCTGGAAACACTGGGTAACATAAAGGTCCTACCAAACACCCTAATATTGGGTGATTTCAACTACCCAAATATTAACTGGGAGAACTACTCAAGTACTAACTCCCTTGCCCAACATTTCCTAGAAATTATAAACTCAAATGCCCTGGAACAACTGATCAACACTCCCACCAGAGGTGACAACATATTGGACCTGGTCATCACCAACATGGGCGACCGGTGTTCCACACCGGAGGTCAACCCCTCGCTGGTTAGATCTGACCATAAACAAATCACTTTGGATATCCACATTCCGTCCCCACCCCCGGACAAGGAAACCACCGTGAAAAACGTTTCAAAAGCAAACTTCACGTTACTTAAGATGGAGGTGGAAAGTTTCAAAGCCCCAATGCTAAAGGATAACACTGTCCAAGCTGCAAAATCCTTTACTAATGCATTCTATGGGCACCTACAAGAATGCATGGATCATGCTATCCCAAGCAAAACCAAGACTCACCCCTCCAAGAAAAGGAAACCAGTCTGGTGGACCCCTGTCATAAACAAGCTATACAATAGGAGGAGGAAACTAGTACAGAAAAGAGTAAAATCCCAAGAAGGGAAGACATCCCTGATCAGTATCAGCAAGAAACTACGATTCCTCATAAAAACAGTCCAAGGTGAGCTTTAAAAGAAAACTTGCCAAGGACTCCAAAGATAACCACAAGGCATTCTTTAGCTATGTCAAGAATCTAAGTGGCAATGCTCAGATCTGCTCACAGTTAGTGTAGAACGGCACAAAATACACTGAACCAACCGATATTGCCAACATCCTGGCAGACAGGTTCAGTGCAAACTTTACCCATTCTCACCCTCAAAAGGGCCCATAACCATACCAGAAGAATGTAGAGCCATTGAAATCACAGACACTCAGGTTAAAATAGCCATCTCCAAAGCCAAAAACACAGCATCAATGGGACCGGACGATGTCCCAGGCTGCATCCTACATGAGCTCAAAGACGAATTAACCCCTCACCTAAACACACTGTTCAAACTCAGCCTCTCCACAGGCTATGTACCCATAGAGTGGTGCACAACAACAGTTATTCCTCTCTACAAAGGTGGAGTCACAACAGACCCCAGGAACTATCACCCTATAAGTCTATCTAGCTTGGTCTGCAAGGCTATGGAGCGCATCATCATGAAACACATTAACAGAGACATTGGGAACCTCCAAACACTGGACCCTAACCAGTTTGGCTTTGTTAAAGGCAGATCATGCCTCCTAAACCTGGTGGACTTCTTTGAGACAGTTACCAAGGCTATAGATGAGGGAAAGGTGGTACACACAGCCTACCTAAACCTCGCAAAGGCCTTTGACACCATTCCCCATTCTGGTATTATAGACAAGCTCACCAGCCTGAACATAAACCCCTATGTCACAAGATGGGTTGCCAATTGGCTCATGGACAGAACCCACATGGCGAGAGTTGCGGGAGCTAGGTCTTACTCTAAACCAGTTACAAGTGACATTCCCCAGGGCTCAGTCCTAGGACCCCTCCTGTTCAGCATATACTTCTCAGAGGTACAGACAAGCACAGGAGGACTATGGTTGACCATGTTCACAGACAACTGCAAACTAGGGGCTATAATTGACTCACCAGCTGACACAGACATCCTCCAAAAGGGTCTCACTGAGATGGATACCTGGTGTCAAAATCATGGCCTCAAGCTAAATGCCAAAAAGTGCATAGTTATTCCCTTTGGAAATAACAAAGTACCCACAAACTACTACATAGGTGGTAGTCCCCTAAATACGGAAAACGTAATAAGGGATCTGGGGACCCAAGTAGATAGTAATCTCTCCTTTCATAATCACATTGCCAAAGTGGTTAGACAATCCTTCTATGTGGCCCACTTAATCACAAAAGGGTTTGCCTCCAGATCAAAAGAGGTCATTGTGCCACTCTACTCCTTACTCATCAGACCCATCATAGAGTACAATGCCCCATTTGGGATGTACCTTACAAGACACCTACAGCAGCTGGGAAGACCACAGAAGTACCTCACCAAGAGGATCACTGGCCTCAAACAGATGCTCTATGCAGCTCGACTGAAGAAACTCCAGCTGTACTCAGTTGCATACCGCCTGCTCAGAGGTGATCTCTGCCTGACATATAAGACCATGACCAACCCAGAATTGATGGACATGCTCCACCTAAAGAAAACCTTATCCCCTCGAGCCACATGCTCTAGGGATCTAAACCTCACCACAACAATAAACAGGACATGCTGGAAGGATAGATGCCTGTCCTAGAGACTTCCCATGCCCTGGAACAAGATTCCAATCTACATTAGGCAGAGCTCCTCGCTAGCACTCTTCAAGAGAAACCTTGACGAGTGGATGGGAAACAGAAAGTTTACCCCGGGGCTCACTTCAGTGGCTCTGCTGAACAGAGGCACAGGGAACTAATCTAAGGGGGTGGCGAAAGCCAACACATTCTGGCTAGGCTTATAAATACCTTCGGGCAGATAGCCTAGTACCTACCTATGAACCTATGAACCTAAAAGGTCACCGTTATGGAAGGGCGTCATCACCACTGCACTCTGCCACTCTTCAGGGAGAAAAAGAGTAGCTAACTTTGGATTAAACAGTTGAAGGAGAGGGTTTACAGGTGCATGTTTAACACTGTTAATTAATCAAACAGGTAGATTATCAGGTCCCATGAGGAAAGTATTTTTGGTCTTGGTTAGCACTTTCATTAAATAATGCTTTGTTACACAATCTGATGCTCCCACTTTTTAACAACAACAGAACATAAACAACTTTAATCAGCTTCAGCAAAAGTTTTGGTACTTACATATTATCGCAACCACGTTGCAACAGTGGTCCGACATAAACATACACTGGTTTTGGCAAATGCCTCCATCAGTATAATCAATGTCTTTGACAGTTGATGGTGGTTGTGATTATACTGAGGAAAGTGTTTGTTGAAAACGTCTGAACATAATCCTATTTAACTAGAAATTTTTTTTCCTTCTGCAATTCCGGATTAAAAAAAGTGTAACAGCCATTACTAATCAACACCCATTGAGACTGTAAATCAGGGTATCCTTTAAACTGAGGAAACCCACATTCATACTATGCCTAGAGATGAGGGTGTTGTAACATATGTGCATCAGTCATCTGGAGTAGCATGTCAGTAAGCAATAGTTGCTTACTGTGAAGGACCCATGAATAAGAAATATAACTGAAATACATCAAAAGTATGAAGTAAGTCACTTCTGAAATAAAATAAAAGGTTTGCACTGCAAGTCAGAAAGCGATTTCACTTCAGTTATATATTTGCTGCATTTCAGGTATGTAACACGGGCACTTTGTTTAAACTAGAATTACTCTACCCCATAAAAAGATGACAGAAAGAGGGTATGAAATAAATATAGCATTTTCTGACATGAAAGAAGCCCATAACTGTAGTCATAGTCATTATTTGCTAACTGCAATGTGTAACTGTGGAGCATGGAAGGAGTCATATATACAAACAACGGGCTGGCGAGAAAGCGTGGTTGCGATAATACGTAAGTACCAAAGTTTTTAATAACAGCAGCTTGCTTTCTTTAGTTTTAAATGTACAATTCATAAAGATGATACTGTACTTTACCTAACTTGGTACAAGCTTTTTAAGATGGATCACAGCACAGTCTTACTGGGCAGACAATAGAAAAAAAGCACAGTCTTGCCTTGCAGGGTTTCTCTCACAATGCCTTCTTAGCAGAAATCACTCCTCTGATGCCTGGTATAAGATTTCAAGAACACAGGGGTCTAAGAAATATGTTTTTTTTCCTTTTTCCAAACATTTGACTTCACACACCTTGGCGGTTCACAGTGCCCTTACAAACTAACACTGAACTACCTCTTTTTCAGCAGGACTGATTTTTAAACACCTGTTTACACCCTCTACAAGGCTACTTAAAGTGGAATTTTCCCTTCTGTGGTACAGTAGGGCAAACTTACTGTAAAATCTTGGGACTTAACATAACAGACTCTCTTCAGCTTTGTCACATTTTCATTCTCCCACATCAGACACAGGGGCTTGATCTGTGACACTGATGCCTATAGCTATCAAACATATATCCTTGATTGAATCCAGTACCACCTGTACCCTTGGCAAGTGAAACTCCTCTCTACACTATCTTCTCCTTCTTCTTCTTTTGGCTTTTTCCGGTTAGGGGTTGCCACAGCAGATCACCTGTCTGCTCATGATTGGCAGTGGAGTTTTACGGTGTCAAGTTGCCAGCCCGGTGCCCAACCTTCCACAGAAGGCACACATTCACACACTCACACCTAGGGCCAATTTGGAGAGTCCAATCCACCTACAGCATGTCTTTGGGATGTAGGAGGAAACCGGAGCACCCGGAGGAAACCCACACGACCACAGGGAGGACATGCAGACTCCGCATAGAAGGCACCCCAGCCAAGGATCGAACCAGAGAACCTCTTGCTGTGAGGTGGCAACACTAACCACTGCACTATAGATTACATTATTCTAGTGAGAGGCAACATATTGGCTATGGAGTTTTAACAAACTGAAGCACAGCTGGGTTCTTATAAGGCTTCTGTCTGTCTCTTTCTCCTGGTTCTGTTACTACATCATGTTTAGACAAGTTAGTCCTAAAGCCCCCCCCCCACGCAAGATGGTATGGAAATGCCTTCAGCTCTTTCTTTTGGCATATTGGCAGGGTTTCAGTTATCTGCACCTCAAGATCAAGCTCTAGAACTTGGGTCAGCCCTGTCACCTGAGAGACAAAGCCTGTTATGTCTTTCCAAGGTTTTAATACACTGCTGTGATCTAACATTTTGGGGTTCCTTTCATTGAGCTGCATGTTATAACTGTGCTTTTCAGTTTCCTGAGCTCATACTATATGCTCCCTCACTGCAGGCCTAAGCACATCTTTTCTTGCTGCACTTCTAAGACAGTAGAAGATTGTGTATGCAGAAAATGTCTGATACTTGGAAAGGTAGAAAAAAACTTCCCATGTCAAAAAACATTCCAGGCCAGCTGGCCGATCCAGTGTAGAACTTGCCTTTTTGCCTCTTTTCCAAAAAATGGCCACTTAATATATGGCTCTACTTTTTTTCCTCAAACCAGTAAATTAGTTCATTATCTGCTTCAAAATATGGAAGCATGAGCAGCCGATGTGGTAAAACAGCAGTGCCGTGAACAGCCTGTGTGTTGTTTCTCTCCTCTTTAATAGTGGGATCCTCCTCCTGTGCCTTCTTAAAACTCATGTACTATTCTTCAAATCCATCAAGTCTTCATTTCAGCTATTGTCTCAGAGTCCAGATTTATTCTGATTTCAATTCTTTAGTAACTAAAGGCAGGTATTGTCATTCTGGCCTTCCTCTTCCTCCACAAAAGTCAGTTCTCTCCACTGTTTGTGGATCCTTGTTGTCCACCACTTATGTATGTCCACAAATCCTTGTTGTCCACCACTTATGTATACCCACAAATCCTTGTTGGCCACCAATTACATATGCCCACAAATGAAAAAGTGGGAGAACTCAACCTGATGAACGAACTACAATTACTTGTTTTTCTAGAGGGCGAGCTGCTGGGATACATTTAGAAGCATCAATGGCAGCAATTTCCTTTGGACAACAGTAACTAGGGAATTCAACAGTGGCAGGTTCAACACTAGCAGATGGAACCTCATACAGTTAAAACTTATGAGCGGTAAACAAACCATGCCTGTTATGACATACTACTTGT
>NC_056741.1:1351824886-1351829886 GCF_019279795.1 Protopterus annectens | reverse complement strand
GTAGCAGCCATGTTAACTTATGAAGCTGAGTTATTCTCTGGACTACACTAGGCTAATTAACATATGCCTCAATAACTTTTAGCATGGCTTTAAACACAGCTCATCATGTTGGTGCAATTTTATTTTGTATTGCAGCATCATGGAAGGGCTGTCTCTGAATCAGAAATTGTTATTGTGAGGTGAGCCACTCGTGCACACCTCATGGGTAACCTTTCTGAATAGGGCCCTATGTTTAGCACTGAAAACAATCCATTCAGTACAGAAATTAACTTAACTTACCACCACTACCATACTGACGGCAAGTTTGTCAAAATACACTAAAAACCACTCCAATCTCCAGACTGCAAAAAATACAAAACACAAATCTATGCAACATTTCCCCCATTTACAATCTTATTTTTAATATTACAAATATAATGTATAAAGCAACAATGCTAATCTTGCAAGCTATACTGTGATAACACCAGCTTAAACTGTACACAGTGCTGTATGTGCATCAATACATATGGGAACAAACAGGAAATGCATCTTTCATTGGGCACATATATCTCTAATGGACACAGGCAGCCTGTAAATGGTTCATCTCCAAGGGCTCTGCTTGTAAATGTTTCATTTCCTAAGCTCTTGCTTACACTTACCAAGGGTACCAGAACTTATCAGAGATTTGGGATGCATGGCTATGCATAAAAAGGCCCTTGTGGTCGTTAACCTAGTACATACCTACAAACCTTTATTCATTACACAGAAATGACATCTCCACTACCTGGAATCGATAGGAATACTCCATGAAAAGGCAGTTCTTTTACAAGAATGCGATTTTATAATGAAAGCAACATTTTTAATAACTTGTTAGACGACTAGAAATATTCATTCATGTCTCAACAATCATGACAGTTTATCCATTCCAAGTACAAAACCAACATTAAAGGCTGAAGGGGAAACTGAAAAAACTCAAACCAGGTGCTGTTTAACCACTACAGTCATGGGAAAAGAGGCATATCCAACAGTGATTATGGTTATACTTGACATGTTCTCTTTCATAAATTCACAGTTAGCATCAGATTGTACTGCTGAGAAAAGTGCAATGCCAGCGGGCTATCCGGCCACCTGTTAGAAGTGTAATTCTCAGTATTGTCTGTTCCAACACATTGAAAAATACAATAAAATTAGTTTCTAAAACTTAGTATTACACAGCTAAATGAACCCCCAGCACCTCTGTTATGTACATACACTAATTTCAAGACTACTATACCTTGGATTAGGGAAATACCAGCTTTAATATATGTACATATTCTGCCACATTCACACTTGCTGTTCTGCTATTATGAAGATCTTAATTATGGTCCTCAGAATTTCTAAAGGTATGTAGATATTGAATCTTATTACAATCAGCTTATTCCATCGTACCAGTCACAAAAAAGCTTCAACACCCAATTTTCCTGACAGATTCTTTTGTATGCAGATTGTTTGTTCACATATCAATTTATTGCAGGCCAACATCTCTGCTGCTTTTCATACGACTGTTAATCATTTCTTATGTTACAAACCCATTGCTACTAGGTATCCCTGATTTAAAAATGACCCAAAGCCACATAGATGTTAAGTCACGGTCCCAGTGGATGCCAGCTGTGGCTGATGCCAAAACCTAGACAATGAAACTCCTGTCACCAGAGACTAGAGGGGCACTAAGATATGATATGGGTCCAGAAGATAATGTCATAATAAAATAGCCAAATTTGCAATGAACTGTAACAATAGAACACCACCACTGCCAAACCCTCAGAGAATTAAACTTGTTAGAACCAAAACATTACCTATCCCTCTCTATTAGCTAACTGCAATACACAGACTTCTCTGTAAGCCAGAAAATTGCCCAACCCATTGAGAACATAATACAACACAGCTATCCAATAAAATTCTACTCTCTAGAGAAAAATCACTAATCACAATAATCAAATCATCTAATAATGCAGGTAACTCTCTATATTCAAATGTTGTAGCTAAACTATGGAACCACATCTCACTACCACTAAAATCCATTCAGAATGCAAATTCTTTTAAAACAGAACTAAAACTTCACCTATCCAATCAATGCATCTACTCCTGTGTATCTTTGGGATAAATGCCACTGTAATCTTCAGTTTGCCATTATCGAGAAACTTTTCCTGTTCGTTCAGAATCCTATGCTCCATAACCAGTCTTCACCAATATGTGAATAGTTTTACTAGCATCTCCCAGCCACATAGTTAGTTTTGTGATGCTGCTTGCCCCCATCTGTATACCTCTAATATAAACCTTACTATAGCCATATATATATATATATATATATATATATATATATATATATATATATATATATATATGTATATATGTATATATATATGTATATAAAATTATCTATTAACCTGCTTTATACCCCACCTATAAACTACAATATTAATGTTTCTTTCCCTACCTAGTTCCTTTGAATTTCTAAGCATTAATCACATGATATATTATCTGTTTGACAAACCCACTAATACAGCTGTTTAAATGCTCAGTGTTCAACATCTACTAATGCATAAGTATCTTTTATCCTGTAATAGTCGCCTCTACTTTTATGTGAATGTAATCTAATTAGCAAATGTATATGTGACTGTTCATGTATATTATGGAATGTCTGTTCATGTATATTATGGAATGTCTGTTTAAAAATGTTTATACTATATTGGAGCTTTTCTCCCTGGGCCTCTACTGAAAAGGTGTTTTTGACTAAACCCAGTCCGACAAACCTGTTAAGCAAAAGCAAAATAAAGATAAAATAAAGTGATCACCTTGAAGAGGAAGTCAGAAGCTTAGCAACATCGGTGTCCTAAGTATATCATGTGACAACTGATGAAATTGTATTGCAATCAGCATTTGTGTAAAATGTATATAATTAACAACAATAAAACAACCTAAGTAACAAGAAAACATTCTGTAATGATAGCACTTTTCATATTACAAATGCAGAAGCCCCATTCTGGAGAAGGGTTTATAAGTGGTTCAATGGCCATCTCCTTTGGCATAAAGGGACAAAGCCTGACTATAACCTCGGTGAGCAGAATTCAAATAATGGCTCCAGTGTCTGTTGGAGCTGGATGGAGGGGGGGGGGGCATGGCTTTACCTGTTTATTTTTCTTCAGGTTAGAGGACTGGGAATGATGTGTCTGGTGGAGGACATGACACACCCACAGTCTCACTGAAGACTGAAGCAATGATTGGAGGCTGGACTAAGGCATGTGGGGGAATTTGGAGGCAGCACCACACCTCATTCTGGGGCACAGAAGCCCCAGTGACCAAGCCTCATGGCATGCTTTGCCTCATAATGAAATGCCAGTACATTGTCGGATAGGGCTGTATAGTGACATTTCCCCATCTCCGTGAGGCTATAACAACTCTCCAGTCTTCTCCAGTGACATTCACCTTGACAGTACTAGGTGTCTGGTAGTGATAGAACTGGACCAGAGAACTTAATGAGAGAGGCCAATGTGGTTGCCGTTCTGTCAGGGAGAGAAAAATGAACAACCCAATATCTGGCATTGCAAAAAAAAGTGGTTCAAACATTTTTCATTTTAGACTTTAAATCTTACAACTCAGAAAGTTAAGTATCACTGTCTGCTACATTATAACCAAACTACAGTATAACAATCGTGATCAAACTGTTACAGGATAATTACTGATTAGGTAAAGTAAAATGCTGTTTACAGTAATCCTGCCCTTAGAGGTGAATTTGAAATGCAATTTTATGCAGTTTGAAAGCTGCATTTTTTTATAGTACAGAATCCTTAGTTACGAATGTGACATTTTAAGAAACTGCCATCCAGTTGGTAAATTACATTTCCAGTCCCATTTTGTAAAACTGCTAGGGTCAAAGTAGGCAGGCTGATATGAAACTATTAAGGCATTTAGAAATAGTTATTTATTATTATTTGCAAACCATTTTTATGTGTTTTTTTTAATTAAACATTCGTGAACACTATTACATGGAAATGTAGAACATTTTTTAGTGTGGTAGGTGAATTCTCAGTTCTCTCCTTGTAGAACTAAATCGCTGCCGATATCTCAGGTGAACAACCTTGGAGTCACTGTATGACTGTTCCTAGGAAACAGTGATGTCACAATCACTAAGGTCACAGTGCTTATGGAGACACAGGGAGCATGTACCTAGGCACTTCATTTGTTAGGTACTATCCGCATTCTACACTACATAAGAACAGACTCGTAATCAAACATTAAGAAATGAACAAGCACTTGTGAGAGGAAAGGCAACAGCTGACAGATCTTAAAACTGACTAAATTCCAAGTAGCGCACTTGCCCTAGAATAACAAAATTAAAAACATAGTGTTTAATAAGGGGATTCAAAGCTCTGACTTGTATGCCATCCAATAAGAATATGTCCTGTAAGATAGGAAAACTTTATAAAAATGGCTACAGACTAGCGCTGGCCCCTTACCTCAGTTCACACAGCATCTATTACTACTGGCAGAAAGACATGCTTAGTTCTGCTTCCCAGTCATTAGTCACTGTCAGGACAAGAACCAGGAACGAACCATCACTTAGTTAGTAATCCATCCCATGCAACGCTTCCAAAAGAATTAGCACCTTTTAACATCCAACGAGAAAATCTCTCAGATCCTGTAGAGATGTTCTCCCCAACTGGCCCTCCAAGTATCTGATCACAAATTTGATCCAAAGGCAATGGCAAGCAACCACAATCATTCCAAACAGATGAGGAAGGCGGTCGCCACAAGATTGGATGCTATAAATTATCTGTTAGCTTTCGCATGGCCAACACTCAAATGAAACCATAAAAATGTGCTTCTTCTAAAAAAAGAACATGCAATAAGAATACTTCAATGTGAAAAATAACTGAATAAAAACTCAACTTTTTTATCTTTTCAGAGTACAGTTTCATGTCACTGCTGCTTTATTACACTAGTTTTAACAAAAAGGAAGCTGCAGTGAGTCAGTTCATCTG